>NC_134702.1:85220316-85225316 GCF_043290135.1 Rhipicephalus microplus | reverse complement strand
AGACCTTGTTTTTTATTTTTACTAATGCAGCAAAAGCTGGCAACGACGAAACTGTCAGCGAATAGACCGCGGTACCAATGCTTGCTGCCTTGAGCCATCTCTGGCGTGGTCTAGTGGCTAGGATATCTGGCTTTCACAAAGAAGGCCCGGGTTCGATTCTCGGCTTCGGAAAGTTCGGTCTCATGGTGTAATGGTTAGCACTCTGGACTTTGAATCCAGCGATCTGAGTTCAAATCTCGGTGAGACCTTGCTTTTTATTTTTGCTAATGCAGCAAAGCTCGCAACGACGAACCTGTCCACGAACAGACACCGGTACTAGCGCTCATTCCCTTGGCGCCATCTGTGGCATGGTCTAGTGGCTAGGATATCTGGCTTTCACCAAGAAGACCTGGGTTTCATTCCCGGTGTTGGAAAGTGCCGTCTCATGGTGAAACAGCTACCACTCTGGACTCTGAATCTAGGAAACCAAGTCCAATTCTCGGTGAGAGCTTGCTTTTTATTTTTGCTAATGCAGCGAAAGCTGGCAACGACGAAACTGTCCACGATTAGACACCGGTACCAGCGCTCGTTCTCTTGCCTTCATCTCCGGCGTGGTCTAGTGGCTAGGATATCTGGCTTTCACCCAGAAGGCCCGGGTTCAATTCCCGGCGTCGGAAAGTGCGGTCTCATGGTGTAACGGTTAGCACTCTGGACTCTGAATCCAGCGATCCGGGTTCGAATCTCGGTGAGACCTTGCTTTTAATTTTTGCTAATGCAGCAAAAGCTGGCAACGACGAAACTGTCAGCAAATAGACCGCGGTACTGATGCTCGCTGCCTTGAGCCATCTCCGGCGTGGTCTAGTGGCTAGGCTATCTGGCTTTCACCAAGAAGGCCCGGGTTTCATTCCCGGTGTTGGAAAGTGCGGTATCATGGTGAAACAGCTAGCACTCTGGACTCTGAATCTAGGGAACCGAGTTGAAATCTCGGTGAGACCTTGCTTTTTATTTTTGCTAATGCAACAAAAGCTGGCAACGGCGAAACTGCCCGCGAATAGACTCCAGTACTAGCGCTCGTTCTCTTGTCGCCATCTCCGGCGTGGTCTAGTGGCTAGGATATTTGGCTTTAACCCAGAAGGCCCAGCTTCATTTCCCGGCGTCGGAAAGGCGGTCTCATGGTGTAATGGTTAGCACTCTGGAGTTTAAATACAGCGATTCGGGTTCAAATCTCGGTGAGACCTTGCTTTTTATTTTTCCTAATGCAGCAAAAGCTGGCAACGACGAAACTGTCCACGATTAGACACCGGTCCCAGCGGTCGTTCTCTTGCCTTCATCTCCGGCGTGGTCTAGTGGCTAGGATATCTGGCTTTCACCCAGAAGGCCCGGGTTCAATTCCCGGCGTCGGAAAGTGCGGTCTCAAGGTGTAACGGTTAGCACTCTGGACTCTGAATCCAGCGATCTGAGTTCAAATATCGGTGAGACCTTGCTTTTCATTTTTGCTAATAAAGCAAAGCTGGCAACGACAAACCTGTCCACGAACAGACACTGGTACTAGCGCTCATTCCCTTGGCACTATCTGCGGCATGATCTAGTTGCTAGGATATCTGGCTTTCACCAAGATGACCCGGGTTTCATTCCCGGTGTTGAAAAGTGCGGTCTCATGGTGAAACAGCTACCACTCTGGACTCTGAATCTGGGAAACCAAGTCCAATTCTCGGTGAGACCTTGCTTTTTATTTTTGCTAATGCAGCGAAAGCTCGCAACGACGAAACTGTCCACGATTAGACACCGGTACCAGCGCTCGTTTTCTTGTCGTCATCTCCGGCGTGGTCTAGTGGCTAGGATATCTGGCTTTCACCCAGAAGGCCCGCGTTCGATTCTCGGCGTCGGAAAGTGCGGTCTCATGGTGTAACGGTTAGCACTATGGACTCTGAATCCAGCGATCTGAGTTCAAATCTCGGTGAGACCTTGTTTTTTATTTTTGCCAATGCAGCAAAAGCTGGACGACGAAACTGTCAACGAATAGACCGCGGTACCGATGCTCGCCCTTCGAGCCATCTCTGGCGTGGTCTAGTGGCTAGCATATCGGGCTTTCACCCAGAAGGCCCGGGTTCGATTCCTGGCGTCGGAAAGTGTGGTCTATTGGTGTAATGGTTACCACCCTGCATTCAGCGATCTGAGTTCAAATCTCAGTGAGACCTTGCTTTTTATTTTTGCTAATGCAGCGAAAGCTGGCAACGACTAAACTTTCCACGTTTAGACACCGGTACCAGCGCTAGTTCCCTAACCGCCATCTCCGGCGTGGACAAGTGGCTAGGAAATCTGGCTTTCACCCAGAAGGCCCGGGTTCGATTCCCGGCGTCGGAAAGTGCGGTCTCATGGTGTAACGGTTAGAACTCTGGACTCTGAATCCAGCAATCCGAGTTCAAATCTCGGTGAGACCTTGCTTTTAATTTTTGCTAATGCAGCAAAAGCTAGCAACGACGAAACTGTCCACGATTAGACACCGGTCCCAGCGGTCGTTCTCTTGCCTTCATCTCCGGCGTAGTCTAGTGGCTAGGATATCTGGCTTTCACCCAGAAGGCCCAGCTTCATTTCCCGGCGTCGGAAAGGCGGTCTCATGGTGTAATGGTTAGCACTCTGGAGTTTAAATACAGCGATTCGGGTTCAAATCTCGGTGAGACCTTGCTTTTTATTTTTCCTAATGCAGCAAAAGCTGGCAACGACGAAACTGTCCACGATTAGACACCGGTCCCAGCGGTCGTTCTCTTGCCTTCATCTCCGGCGTGGTCTAGTGGCTAGGAAATCTGGCTTTCACCCAGAAGGCCCGGGTTCGATTCCCGGCGTCGGAAAGTGTGGTCTCATGCTGTAACGGTTAGAACTCTGGACTCTGAATCCAGCAATCCGAGTTCAAATCTCGGTGAGACCTTGCTTTTAATTTTTGCTAATGCAGCAAAAGCTAGCAACGACGAAACTGTCAGCAAATAGACCACGGTACGGATGCTCGCTGCCTTGAGCCATCTCCGGCGCGGTCTAGTGACTAGGATATCTGACTTTCACAAAGAAGGCCCGGGTTCGATTCCCGGCGTCGGAAAGTGCGGTCTCATGGTGTAACGGTTAGCACTCTGGACTCTGAATCCAGCGATCCGAGTTCAAATCTCGGTGAGAACTTGTTTTTTTATTTTTACTAATGCAGCAAAAGCTGGCAACGACGAAACTGTCAGTGAATAGACCGCGGTACCAATGCTTGCTGCCTTGAGCCATCTCCGGCGTGGTCTAGTGGCTAGGATATCTGGCTTTCACCCAGAAGGCCCGGGTTCGATTCCCGGCGTCGGAAAGTGTGGTCTCATGGTGTAACGGTTAGCACTCTGGACTCTGAATCCAGCGATCCGAGTTCGAATCTCGGTGAGACCTTGCTTTTAATTTTTGCTAAAGCAGCAAAAGCTGGCAACGACGAAACTGTCAGCAAATAGACCGCGGTACTGATGCTCGCTGCCTTGAGCCATCTCCGGCGTGGTCTTGTGGCTAGGATATCTGGCTTTCACCAAGAAGGCCCGGGTTTCATTCCCGGTGTTGGAAAGTTTGGTATCATGGTGAAACAGCTAGCACACTGGACTCTGAATCTAGGGAACCGAGTTGAAATCTCGGTGAGACCTTGCTTTTTATTTTTGCTAATGCAACAAAAGCTGGCAACGGCGAAACTGCCCGCGAATAGACTCCAGTACTAGCGCTCGTTCTCTTGTCGCCATCTCCGGCGTGGTCTAGTGGCTAGGATATTTGGCTTTAACCCAGAAGGCCCAGCTTCATTTCCCGGCGTCGGAAAGGCGGTCTCATGGTGTAATGGTTAGCACTCTGGAGTTTAAATACACCGATTCGGGTTCAAATCTCGGTGAGACCTTGCTTTTTATTTTTCCTAATGCAGCAAAAGCTGGCAACGACGAAACTGTCCACGATTAGACACCGGTCCCAGCGGTCGTTCTCTTGCCTTCATCTCCGGCGTGGTCTAGTGGCTAGGATATCTGGCTTTCACCCAGAAGGCCCGGGTTCATTTCCCGGCGTCGGAAAGTGCGGTCTCAAGGTGTAACGGTTAGCACTCTGGACTCTGAATCCAGCGATCTGAGTTCAAATATCGGTGAGACCTTGCTTTTCATTTTTGCTAATAAAGCAAAGCTGGCAACGACAAACCTGTCCACGAACAGACACTGGTACTAGCGCTCATTCCCTTGGCGCTATCTGTGGCATGATCTAGTTGCTAGGATATCTGGCTTTCACCAAGATGACCCGGGTTTCATTCCCGGTGTTGGAAAGTGCGGTCTCATGGTGAAACAGCTACCACTCTGGACTCTCAATCTGGGAAACCAAGTCCAATTCTCGGTGAGACCTTGCTTTTTATTTTTGCTAATGCAGCGAAAGCTCGCAACGACGAAACTGTCCACGATTAGACACCAGTACCAGCGCTCGTTTTCTTGTCGTCATCTCCGGCGTGGTCTAGTGGCTAGGATATCTGGCTTTCACCCAGAAGGCCCGCGTTCGATTCTCGGCGTCGGAAAGTGCGGTCTCATGGTGTAACGGTTAGCACTCTGGACTCTGAATCCAGCGATCTGAGTTCAAATCTCGGTGAGACCTTGTTTTTTATTTTTGCCAATGCAGCAAAAGCTGGACGACGAAACTGTCAACGAATAGACCGCGGTACCGATGCTCGCCCTTCGAGCCATCTCTGGCGTGGTCTAGTGGCTAGCATATCGGGCTTTCACCCAGAAGGCCCGGGTTCGATTCCTGGCGTCGGAAAGTGTGGTCTATTGGTGTAATGGTTACCACCCTGCATTCAGCGATCTGAGTTCAAATCTCAGTGAGACCTTGCTTTTTATTTTTGCTAATGCAGCGAAAGCTGGCAACGACTAAACTTTCCACGTTTAGACACCGGTACCAGCGCTAGTTCCCTAACCGCCATCTCCGGTGTGGACAAGTGGCTAGGAAATCTGGCTTTCACCCAGAAGGCCCGGGTTCGATTCCCGGCGTCGGAA